>NW_026897635.1:0-35413 GCF_033153095.1 Gastrolobium bilobum
AGGAATAAATCATGGTCCAAAATTAAAGGAAATCTTTTCCTTCCAAGCATTTAAAATCCGCGGCCTAGGTGTAGGAAAATGAATTTGATTTTATTTGATTTTCAAGCTATTAAATGCAAATCGAATTTCCTTAAGTCAAGCCAGTCAAATTCCTTTAAACAAGGAAGTTAGGATTATGATGATTAGTAGTCAATCACTTTCCCTAAATCAAGCAAATTGATGACAATATGTCAATCAATCAAATAATTCTGTTTCTTAAATCAAGGGAGCAACTTTTAATGACGATTAGTCACACATCATCAATTCCTTAAATCAAGCAATCACTAAATTTCCTTAATCAAGGAAATTGACATCATGTTCTTGTCCCTAAATTAAGCAATCTAACCTATGATAACAAATCACCACCTTACTCTCATTTAATGTGATCGAAACCTACCAGCAATCAAGTAATGGCAAGGCTTCTAGGTTGCCTATTTAAGCTTTAGTCTCTCCTTTTTCCCTCTATAGCCGCGGCACTACCAAAGGAAAGAACAAAGAGTTTAGTTCATTTTGTGAAGTCCATGAATGCTTCGAAATGGTGAGTGTGTTAGTGAGAAATACCTAATTGTTCCAAGATCAAATACAAGCCTGGATCTTAGTCCTTCTTCCTAATAATTCCACCAAAGAACCCTTCATCTCTAAGCAAGAAAATCCCTCTTCTCCTCTCTTTAAGCTTGCGGCCTTGTATGTTCAAGGAGGAAGGAAGTTCATCCAAGAAGATTCAAAGTAGTCAAAGGTCAAGAAGTGTTTCCTTAAGTCGTTGATCATCATCAAAGGTAAGCCTATGAACCTTCTTGGTTAGGAATGACATGTAAAAGCATGAAAGTGATATCCTAAGTATATGATCCCTAGAAGGCCGAACCATGTATGATAATTATAAGCATGAAGAGATGTTTAAATGATATGAAAGATGATGAAATGATGATGTTAGATTAGCATGTTTAGTAGCCTAGGTTCTAAATCAATTTTGCATGATCATAACCTTAGTTGGCCGAATATATAAGATGATGTTTTGAATGATGCTCTAGGATTTAAATATGATAAATTATCAATAATGTTAGAAGCATGTTTTAGAAGTAATCCCTTAGGTATTTTAGGGCAATAAGGCCGAATGGTATGTAGCTAAAAGAGGTTTTATTTGATTAGTGTTGAAAGGATCTAACCATGTTAAGTTAATAATATAATTGAAAGCATGTTTTAAAAATTATATTCCTAGATGTTTATCTATGGTGGCCGAACCTATACATGCCTAGAATGAAATCTTTAATAATTCTATTAAGTGTTATGATGACCTAGTAATGTCCTAAAACCTACACAAGTGGGTAAGTAAGCAAAACAACTCCTCTAGGTAATTAAACCTGCAAAGCCGAGACCTATACATGGATAAAACACAAATGTTGAATGTTATATAAGTTACTAAAAGATGATATGATGATGTTAGGGAGTCAAGGGAGCAAACATGCAAGTAAAGAGATCAAAAATTTAAAGTATACAAGTAAAGAACGACAAGTACTGTAAGTGTTTACAGTTGTTGAAGTAATCTCTCTATGTATGCCACCATTATGAAACTATGATAAGTTATGGTCTGACTGCAATATGTTTATAGTGCTTTACATTATGTGATTATGATATTTTTGAAACTTAAAACCATGCTATTAAATGTTGGCCTGTGCACTGATACTCCAGTTGCAACCTGACGAGGACTCTGGGTATCTTCGTAAGTCCGTAAAAACCGGCAGGAATATGATGATGATGATGATGGCATGATATTTTTATATGATGATGTTAAATGTTCCATTTTGTATTGTTATTATAAACTGTTGCAGGAGTAAGCGTCATAGTTGGAGAATGCTCCAGCTGTGAACCTTACTGAGATTTTCCCCAAAATCTCACCCCCCTTGACCACCCATTTCAGGAAAAGATGAAAGAAAGTAATAAGAAAGTTATGTGGGAAAGAAAGGGTAAGAGACTGGTACGTAAAGAAGAAGAAACTCCACCTACCTGGGAAGAGAAACTAAAGGATCTAACAGATAGAGGCCTATGGACTGAGGCTATGAAATTATAATAAAGCTTTTTATTATGATTTCGATGAAGCACTAAGTACACAATTAGAGGAACCACAACCACATTATGACTGGGCTTATGATGCGGCATAAATTATGTTTTTATTTATGATTAGTTAATCTTTTTGGGATTACATTAAATAATGTTTAGTGTTATTTATTTTGTATTGACGTTTTAACGCTTTTAATTTTATATGGAATAAGTATGGTTATGTGTTTCCATTCCGCACTCTGATATTTGCATTCGTAAAGTTTAAATTTAGACTTCCGCGCGTTGAATGCATGATGAAGGTGCACCCTATATGTATTTACACATTTGGGGTGTTACACATACCGCCTCAAATTGACCGTCGGGATTTTCCCCTTTTCTTGTAGTGTGAGATTAAAGTTTATTTGGGGAATAGGAGAGAGATACTACTGTTCTGTTAATCAGAGATCAGAGCCATTAATTGCTTTTGTCAGTCCTCATTTCACCTAATGTGAAAGTTGTGATTTGACAAGAGAGCTTGCTTTTATTTTTTTGCGTCCACTCTTCTCTCTTGAGCTTTTCCGCTTCCTACCTTTCTATCTCTACGTGTCTCTCTCTTTCACCTTTCTCAAAAACTTATTGCTGCGATCTGTCCATTCTCTCTCACTTTACATTATCTTTGGACTCTCATTTCACTTCCATAGATCCATTGTCTTCAGTTCACCGAAACCGCCACCACCTACCCCATTATATTACAGATCAGAACCACTCTCTTCTTTGCATGTGCACCCAACAAACAACTAGTGTTTTTTTACATGATAATGATGAGGCGTTTCAAAATAGTGTTTATGTTATTGTTTTCTCAAAACATTTCCAGATAAAATAGTAAACACTATTTTCTCTGGAAATGTTTTAAGGAGGTAATAATGGAGCGGAGCAGAACCAAATATACCAAGGTCCTGCCAGTGTTCTGTGGTGTAGATCCCTCAGAAGTATTTCATCAAACAACTGAAGTAGTCACCTCTCTGGTAAGTAAGTACCTCTTCTTCATTCTGTATTATGTTGTGATTGTGGGGACACAACCAATAGAACTCTAAGATTGTCTTCTCTCAATCTTCTTTGCATTTCTGTTTTTTTTTTGGGGGGGGGGGGGGGGGGAGGGGTAAATAATGTTCATTGCATTTTAATCCTCGTTTAAGTGTCTGTTGAATTTTTTTCAAAATGGTGGTATCAATAACCAAAGTTTCTTTAAAGTCATCTAGATTAAGGTCTTTGTAAATGCTTCTTCTCAAGCTTTCTTCTGTTACTCTTGTTTAAAAGATGTTAGCATTTAGTAAAGCCAATTTTTTAATAAATATTATTATGATTATATTTATTTTAGTGTGAATCGCGGGTTTTTTTATTAAATTAATCAAAGTAATTAGTCAAACTATAATTAATTATATATATATATATATATATATATATATATATTGTGATGAATTTTTTCTCAACCCAATCATGTCTCATATTTTTAATAATTAAAATGAATTTTATTTCCTTAAAATTAGAATATATATTTCTCAGCTGTCCATCCACACATATATTTTTTAATATGTATATACATTAGCTAATATAAATTAGTAAATATAATAAATTTTAAGAGTAGCTAAATTAGAACTTCAGAGGGACGGAAATAACTTACGAGTTAAGAGTTAAGAGAATACAACGGTCATCATAGTTTTGCCGCCAAAAAATATAAATTAAAAATTTTCTTTCTCTCTTTTCACTCTTCTTAAGGTTTTCTTAGGGTTTCTTTCTCTGTTTTCACTCCTTCTTAAAGTTTTCTTGGTTTCTTTGAGTTTCCTAGTTTCTTTCTCTTGTTCTTGCTTGTTTCTTTCTCTTGTTCTTGGATTGTTTTATCAAGACAATGGAATTGGTGAATATGGGAGATGGGATGCAAGTAGATGATGACCCAACCAGCCTATATTGTTTGGCAACACTCCTACAAAGGTGTCAATACCTAGGTATGTTACTTCTGCCCTTTCTTTTCTTCTCTTTTCTTTTCTTTTTTTCTTGAAAATGTTTGATTATGTGCTGATATTTCTTGCTGATATTCGACTGTGTTCTTTTTTCTTTTCTTTTTTCTTTTCTTGAAAATACAGTATGTTTCTTTTTTTTTCTTGAAAATAGAAGATTGAGGGTGTGGCTTGTCAACAGTTGCTTGTCAATACCATACGAAATATATATGTTTCTTTCTTTCTTTTTCTTTATTATTCTGGCAATATTGAGGGTGCAGCTTTTCCATTATGTTCTTGCTTTTCTTTTCTTTTGATTTCGTTTTTCTTTTCTTTTTTCTTTTCTTGAAAATACAGTATGTTTCTTTTTTTTCTTGAAAATAGAAGATTGAGGGTGTGGCTTGTCAACAGTTGCTTGTCAATACCATACGAAATATATATGTTTCTTTCTTTCTTTTTCTTTATTATTCTGGCAATATTGAGGGTGTGGCTTTTCCATTACGTTCTTGCTTTTCTTTTATTTTGATTTCGTTTCTTTTTTTTTCTTGATAACTGTGGATGTTCGATTGTATGCTTTTGTTTCTGTCTGCCTAGACATCATATTCTTGCTGATATTTCTTGCTGATATTCGACTGTGTTCTTTTTTCTTTTCTTGAAAATACAGTATGTTTCTTTTTTTTTCTTGAAAATAGAAGATTGAGGGTGTGGCTTGTCAACAGTTGCTTGTCAATACCATACGAAATATATATGTTTCTTTCTTTCTTTTTCTTTATTATTCTGGCAATATTGAGGGTGTGGCTTTTCCATTATGTTCTTGCTTTTCTTTTCTTTTGATTTTGTTTTTCTTTTCTTTTTTCTTTTCTTGAAAATACAGTATGTTTCTTTTTTTTTCTTGAAAATAGAAGATTGAGGGTGTGGCTTGCCAACAGTTGCTTGTCAATACCATATGAAATATATGTTTCTTTCTTTCTTTTTCTTTATTATTCTGGCAATATTGAGGGTGTGGCTTTTCCATTATGTTCTTGCTTTTCTTTTCTTTTGATTTCGTTTCTTTTTTTTCTTGATAACTGTGGATGTTCGATTGTATGCTTTTGTTTCTGTCTGCCCAGACATCATATTACTGGACTATTAACTGGTTTTTTTGTTTTTTAATTTTGTAAATTTGATTTTGTCTAGTTGAGTTTGTTAATTTTTTCAGTTGTTGTTTTATTTAACAAAACTAACATTGGATATATTTAGATATGTGGGTTTTCTATTTTATTTATTTTTTAAATATCTATGGTTTCGATTGGAACGATAACATGTTGGTTTTTTATCACGCTGAAGATGATGAAAAAGCTGAGAAGATGGAAGAGGATGAATATGAGGATGAAGCTGAGATGATGGAAGAAGATGAGGATGAATATGGGAGATGGGATGCAATGGGAGATGAGATGCAAGTAGAAGAGGATGAAGCTGAGAAGATGGAAGAGGATGAAGATGAGGATGAAGCTGAGATGATGGAAGAAGATGAGGATGAATATGGGAGATGGGATGCAATGGGAGATGAGATGCAAGTAGATGAGGATGAAGATGAGAAGATGGAAGAGGATGAAGATGAGGATGAAGCTGAGATGATGGAAGAAGATGAGGATGAATATGGGAGATGGGATGCAATGGGAGATGGGATGCAATGGGAGATGATGACCCAACCAGCCTGTATTGTTTGGCAACACTCCTACAAAGGTGTCAATACCTAGGTATGGTACTTCTGCCCTTTCTTTTCTTTTCTTTTCTTTTCTTTTTTTCTTGAAAATGTTTGATTATATGCTGATGTTTCTTGCTTGAAAAGATTGAGTATGTGGGTTTCTTGCTGATATTCGACTGTGTTCTTTCCTTTCCTTTTTTTTTCTTCTTGAAAATAGAGATTGAGGGTGTGGCTTGTCTTTTGTCAATACCATATGAAATATATGTTTCTTTCTTTCTTTTTCTTTATTATTCTGGCAATATTGAAGGTGTGGCTTTTCCATTATGTTCTTGCTTTTCTTTTCTTTCGATTTCGTTTCTTTTTTTTCTTGATAATACAGTGGATGTTCGATTGTGTGCTTTTGTTTCTGTCTGCCCAGACATCTTATTACTGGACTATTAACTGGTTTTTTTTTTTTTGATTTTGTCTAGTTGAGTTTGTTAGTTTTTTCAGTTGGTGTTTTATTTAACAAAACTAACATTGGATATATTTAGATATGTGGGTTTTCCATTTTATTTATTTTTTAAATATTAATGGTTCTTTTTTTCTTTCTTTCGTTTTTTTTTCGCAATATTTAGATGTTGGTTTCGATTGGAATGATAACATGTTGGTTTTTCATCATTTTGTGGCCGCTGTTAATGACTTGGGTGTTGACAGTAAGTTATTCACTCTTTCTCTACAATGCAAAGTAGTTGTTATCTTAATTGTTATTAATTGCTACAATTGGTCAATCAATTGATGTTTCTGTTTTATTTTAGCAATACTTTTATTATATTTTTGTGTAGAAATAGCAATCAAATCCTAATAATATTACAATGTGAAAACTACTTCCATCACATCTCTTTGCAAACTTTATTTCCACAAGTGTCTTCACATCCACTGCCCAGAATCCAACCATAATTCTTCGAACATCTGTCTCAGCCCCACTTGGATATATAATTTCTGTCATAATATTGGAATCTGCACCAAAATAAAAAATGGCTTCTCCGTTGTTAATACCAGTGTGCATTTCCAAATAACAAACAAATCCACTGCCCATGTATTCCTCTATTTCAGTAATCCTTTCCTTGGAGTAAGCTAATATACTTATTTGGCATCTCTCGAAAACTGAACAAATCAAAATTCAAATTTTCCTTAATTCGATCATGATTAATTTGGTCTCATGAGAGCTGGAAGCTGCCCAATTGGTCCCAACTGTGTCTTCCATTCGCTGCCAAAAATGGAACAATGATGCCTTTTTCCATTCCTGTGAAAACTCTGGGTTTTTTTTTTGTATTGCAAAAGTATATGTTTGCTGTATTTTTCCAATTGCTGTATTTTTTTGTTCAACATTATTTTGAATGTTTTCTCAAATACTCTTCCTAATCTGTAGTGCACTGGAGTAGATGTCATGGCATTATTGTTAATGAAGTCTGACACATTTGTATGTTCTTTTGATTGCAGAGGTTGTACCTAGAAAAATTCTTCAATTGATGAAGGCTGAGAAGCATCTTACTATGGCGCATGTGGCCAGCCATCTGCAAGTATTTTTTTCTTTTCCTTTCTGCTTTAATTTCATAAAACCATAGTTTTTCATTTATAGAACTTTATTTGTTTTTTTAATTGCTGCAGAAATAAAGACTTCGACTGAAAAGAATCAGGTCTAAGGCAACCCAGCAAGTCAGTCCTTTTAAATATCCTCTTCATCTGGTGAGATGATTAGTCCTAGGCAAACAAGTAATATTGTGCCATTTCAGGGGTTGGCTGACCAAAGCCAGGATGGCAGTTATGCTTCACATCTTACCAATTTAAGCTCAATAGGCTCAATCTTAAATGAAGACTTGGACTTGGACTTTGATTCTGACTTTGATCTTTATGATCCTACACAAATGATTGACTCGGATTATTACACAAATGATTGACTCGGATTATTTGTTGTCTATGTAGTTGATAACACCAATTATTTGTTGTCTATGTAGTTGTAAATGGGATTCAAATTTAATTCTTTGGCGTTCCAGATTTGTTCTCTACTGAGATTGACCTCCATTCAATTGTATTTTCTTTGAGTTTGTATAACCAACAAGTCACGTAACCATGCATTCTTTCTATTTTTATACTTTTATTTTCACTATTGTTCTTGTTTGGTTAATAATTAGTCTGATCAACATCGACATTTTTTGTGAATGATTGAACAAGCTTATTTGTAAAGACTGGTGAGTCTAATGTGGATGGAAAATTTAGCTTTCTAAAATTTTTGTGAATGATACCGAAGTGTCAATTACTAGTATAAATGTCCATAGATTATTCAATATGTTAATGTTTTTGAGTTATATAAGAGGAGTAGATAACTCTTTGGATCATATAGCCTCAAATTATGATTGAGCAGGGTTACATAAAAGGGACATGAGTAAAGGGGGTAAAATTGTTCTATTTACATGTTTCAGCAAGTGCTTACAGTGGTACTTACATGTAATTGACCTATGAAGGAGCAAAGCTCGGCTCGGCTCGGCCCGTTAACACCCCTACTATCTGCCACATGATCTTTCTCATTTTTGGTGTTTATTTTTCAAACGTCCTTTTATTTTTCCATTTGGATGGTTTATATTTCTATCTAAGTTTTGAATTTCGATGATGCAGATTCTGCAAAGGACAGAGATATTTTCTGAATTCACTGTCCCCATCCTTTACTTTCACCTCAACTTGATCAAGCACTTTCATAACTCATAGCTATATGTTGAATTGCGAATTGGGTCAACCACATTCCGCTATGGTGGGATGATAGAAAATAATGACAAAGGAAAGAAGCTAGACGAAAATTGCTAATGAAATCAACAGCTAAATAAAATAAAGGCAATAATGGTGAATCTCGTACCATTGAAAAGAAGCCTAAAGCTATTTTGTTGGTTATTACTCTAAAGTAGCAAATGCATAATTAATGTAAAGAATTTATGTTAAAGTGAGGAATAACAAAGTGGCAATAGTTTTCCTAGTTTGTCATGTTGCAGAAGAAATTATTCCTCTTCTGCATACCCATTAAATATACGGGACTCATTATATTAAAGAAAAAAGATGGATGAGACATTTTTATGAGTCTGTAATAGGGGAATAGTTTCTCCGGAGAAATCAATTTCCATTCAATTATATGACAACATGGTTAATTTTATCTCATTGATTGCTTGTCTTGGAGGATTACGTAAAGATTTTTTGTTATTTCCATTATAGTTGATTATATAGTGTAGAAGTTGGGAGCGGTAGATGGATCAGGGAAGGAAATTTATGATAAGGTTTTGGTGATGCCTGTTTGCTACTGTCACAAATTTAATTAATGACAAATGATTGACTTATATGAAATTTTGGCTCGTGGACAGGCCCTATCTCGTGGGATTATATAAGTTTTTGGCTCATGCAGGCTTTTTTATTTGTAGGATTTTTTGCCTTAACTCGTGCGAGCTAGGGCCTAACAGGAAGAGATAGCCTGTTTTGATGACTCTACTTTATATGTATATTTAGGGGTGACAATATGGGTTGAGCACGTCGGCAGTGGCGGAGCCAGCATGACATGTTAGCAAGTGCCAAAAAATTCAGCTAGTGCCCAAATAGCTACGGTTCTTTGGCTACGACCAAAACGTGGCTAATTTTCAAAAAATTTGAACAGAATTTGCTACTTTTCAAATGTAGCTAAATGAACGTGGCTAAATAAGCCAGTGCCAAGGCAACTGTAGGCCACAACGTGGCTCCGCCACTGCCCGGCGGGTCAACCCGCCAAAACGGGACGAGTTGGGTTGAGATTTTGAACCCACCAACCCACTTCAACCCGCCCCGCCTAGAAGTGGGTCAAAACGGGTTGACCCGTCGGGTTATATATATATATATTTTACAATTAAGTAGTATTTCATTTGTCTTTAAATTTTTGTGATATCCAATTTTTTTTTTACATTAGTACTTCTTAGAAAAAATAAAGAATAACAATTTTATTTATGACAAATATTATCTTTATATGGAGACGAATGAGTTCCTAAAGAATGTTTTGACAAATATTAGTATACATTTAAGATTGAGATTGAGAAAAATTAAAAGAAGTGTGAAATAAAATAAAATAATATTAGAAAAATTAATAAAATATAATTTATTTTTAAATTTTAATTATTTATTTTTTAATTGACGGGTTGGTGGGTTGACCCGCCAACCCACCATAAAACGGGGTGAGTTCATTTTTCCCACCCATATTTAATGGCGGGTTAACCCGCCCTGTCCCTCCCTCCTCGATGTATGTAAGTGACAAAACAAAGATGGATTGGATATTTGGATTGGATTGGGCCCAAAACAAAACAAAACAAAGATGATGCTGCTGAAAATAACACCCGACCCAAGTCCATTCATTGCATTGCTTTTACTCAGTGTAGTGTAGTGTATGATTGTCAAGTCAAGTGTGGCCCTCTCCAATGCAAATCAATGTAATGTGCTTTGGACACTTGACCACACGCGCGCTTTTTAGCAGGTAATCTATAATAATTTGATTTCAGCGCAAATATTATAATTTAAAGTTTTATTATAATTAATTAAAGATGGATTGGATTGGGCCAAAACAAAACTGATCAAAATAACCAACCATTGCTCTTAGTCTCTCTCACCTCTCAATGCATAATCCGAAACATGCAGATGCAGTCTCATCTCAGATCACAAATTTACAATTTACAATTTTCAAAGATTTTTCATCTAAAATTGGGCGGGATTTAATTTAATAACACTCACTCATTCCTCTCTTTCTTCTCTCTCTCTCTCTCTCTCTCTCTCTCTCTCTCTCTTCTCCACCAAAGAAAAACCCTAAGCCTAGCCCCCTTCTCTTCTCTTCTCTTCTCTTCAATCAAGCTAAGCTCAACTCACAATAACAATACTGTTGAAGATCTTGTTCAACAAGATAAGCTACCAACTACAAGCAGCTCCTCAACTCACAAGAAAGGAACTTTCTTTCGCCTCTGCTTTTATTTCATTTCATTTCATTTCGTTGGTTCTACCATTTACTTTAAGTGTGTTATTTCATTTTTTTCTTTTTTCTTTTTGTTTCAGCGACCATAAAACATGTATTTTTATTTGTATTTTTAGCTCAGCTTAAAAAAGACACTGAGCAGAGGCATTTCTCCTCTTGATGGCACCCGACTCTGAGCCTCTTGAGTTGAGATTCTTCTCAAAAATCTTCCTTTACTTGCTGCTGAGGATAAGGTAACTTCCGATACCATACCATACCATACCTTTATTTTTTCTTAAATCCTCATTATTAATACTGTACGTCATGTATTTGTTTGTGCTCTATAGTCTATGGTTTATTCATTGTATCTGTATTGTTACTTTAGTTTGTAGTGATAAGTTTTTTATAACTGAATGAATCTTAGAAGCTCAGTTTCAGTTCACTCAGTATTATTACTTTGCCTCTGCTTTTAAAAAGTATATAAGAGGAGCTTAATAGTTGTTTAAGTTTAGTGTGTGATTAATTTAAAGAGAAGAAAATAAATAAAAAAATGGATTTGAAAAATTTCTTAATAAGATTGAAGTTTAATTGCGCTGTTTGTGTTACTTTATTTAGGGAATATGAGAGATGCTAGACTACTGTTCTGTTGATCGAAGATCAGAGTCAGATCCTCAGAGCACCTAATGTTGTGATTTGACAAGAGAGCTTTATTGGTTATTAATTGCGCACTTCTTCTTTTTTTTGCTTCGTTGCTTCTCTCCTGAGCTCATACCTTTCTCTCTCTCTCTCTCTCTCTACGTGTCTCTCTCTTTCACTTTCTCAAAATCTTGGCTTCTTAGGGAATTTTGAAGCTTTTTTTGTTTCCAAAAAATGATAGTGTTATTATATTAAAACTATCTAGCTGTGCTGTGTAGCACTGTATCATTCATTCACCTATTCTGTAGTCTATAATCCTTGTATCTTTCCCCCCAAAGAGAGTCCTTGCTACTGATATCGATGTATTCTCTTGTTTACTCGTACATATATGTTTTCATTGTTTAATTTTAATTTTCACTGGCATCTAGCTTAAACGTAAAAAATGTAATTTAATTGGGCGGGATTTAATTTAATTACACTCACTCATTCCTCTCTTTCTTCTCCCTCTCTCTCTTCTCCACCAAAGAAAAACCCTAAGCCCCCTCTTCTCTTCTCTTCTCACCCTTCAATCAAATCACAAAAATGGTTGTTACCTTTTCTTTTCGTTATCTTCTCTTCCTTCTAAACAAACGATTCATTGAATCTGACTTGAATGAGTGTTCTTCTTCAAGTTTTCTTTCTTTCTTTCAATCAAATCACAAAAATGGTGGTTACCTTTGGCCGATGCTCAGCTCAACTCACAATAACAATACTGTTGAAGATCTTGTTCAACAAGATAAGCTACCAACTACAAGCAGCAGCTCAACTCACAGGAAAGGAACTTTCTTTCGCCTCTGCTTTCTTTTCATTTCATTGGTTCTTCCATTTATTTTAAGTGTGTTATTGCGTTTTTTTTCTTTCTTTTTTTTTTGTTTCCGCGACCATAAAACATGTATTTCTTTTTGTATTTGTAGCTCAGCTCAAAAAAGACACTGAACAGAGGCATTTCTGAGCTAGTCCTCTTGATGGCCCCCGACACTGAGCCTCTTGAGTTGAGATTCTTCTCAATAATCTTCCTTTACTTGCTGCTGAATGCTGAGGATAAGGTAACTTCCCCTCCATACCATGCCATACCTTTATTTTTTCTTAAATCCTCATTATTAATATTGTACGTGTCATGTATGTATATTTGTTTGTGCTCTATGATGGTTCATTCATTGTATCTGTCTGTATTATTACTTTTGTTTGTAGTGTTAAGTTTCTTATATATAACTGAATGAATCTTAGAAGCTCTGTTTCGGTTCACTCAGTATTATTACTTTTTGCCTCTGCTTTTAAAAACATGCATGTATATAAGAGGAGGTTAATTAATAGTTGTTTAAGTTTAGTGTGTGATTAATTTAAAGAGAAGAAAATAAATAAATAAATGAATTTGAAAAATTTCTTAATAAGATTGAAGTTTAATTGCGCTGTTTGTGTTACTTTATTTGGGGAATAAGAGAGATGCTAGACTACTGTTCTGTTGATCAGAGATCAGAGTCAGAGTCAGATCCTCAGAGCACCTAATTTGTGATTTGACAAGAGAGCTTTATTTGGTTCCTTGCATCTCTCCTGAGCTTTTCCACTTCCTACCTTTCTATACGTGGCTCTCTCTTTCACCTTTCTCAAAAACTTGGCTTCTTATGGAATTTTGAATCTTTTTTCTTTCCAAAAATGATAGTGTGATATTATCAAATTATTAATAAAGATTGAACATGAAGAATATTATTATTTTTTTTTTTAAATTCTAAACATATTAAATAGTATATCATTTTATATTAAACAATTGTAGTTAAAATCCCTGCTGCTATAACTCCATTGATTATTATATTAAAACTATCTAGCTGTGCTGTGTAGCCCTGTATCATTCATTCACCTATTCTGTAGTTTATAATCTCTGGTGTCATGCATAGTCTTTCGCTTTTTCCCTACAGAGAGAGTCCCTTGCTCCTGATATCGATGTATTCTCTTGTTTATAAGGATGGTAGTATGAGATTAAAGTTTATTTGGGGAATAGGAGAGAGATACTACTGTTCTGTTGATCAGAGATCAGAGCCATTAATTGCTTTTGTCAGTCCTCATTTCACCTAATGTGAAAGTTGTGATTTGACAAGAGAGCTTGCTTTTATTTTTTTGCGTCCACTCTTCTCTCTTGAGCTTTTCCGCTTCCTACCTTTCTATCTCTACGCGTCTCTCTCTTTCACCTTTCTCAAAAACTTATTGCTGCGATCTGTCAATTCTCTCTCACTTTACATTATCTTTGGACTCTCATTTCACTTCCATAGATCCATTGTCTTCAGTTCACCGAAACCGCCACCACCTACCCCATTATATTACAGATCAGAACCACTCTCTTCTTTGCATGTGCACCCAACAAACAACTAGTGTTTTTTTACATGATAATGATGAGGCGTTTCAAAATAGTGTTTATGTTATTGTTTTCTCAAAACATTTCCAGAGAAAATAGTAAACACTATTTTCTCTGGAAATGTTTTAAGGAGGTAATAATGGAGCGGAGCAGAACCAAATATACCAAGGTCCTGCCAGTGTTCTGTGGTGTAGATCCCTCAGAAGTATTTCATCAAACAACTGAAGTAGTCACCTCTCTGGTAAGTAAGTACCTCTTCTTCATTCTGTATTATGTTGTGATTGTAGGGACACAACCAATAGCTCTTAACTCTTAACTCGTAAGTTATTTCCGTCCCTCTGAAGTTCTAATTTAGCTACTCTTAAAATTTATTATATTTACTAATTTATATTAGCTAATGTATATACATATTAAAAAATATATGTGTGTATGGACAGCTGAGAAATATATATTCTAATTTTAAGGAAATAAAATTCATTTTAATTATTAAAAATATGAGACATGATTGGGTTGAGAAAAAATTCATCACAATCACATATATATATATATATATATATATATATATATATATATATATATATAATTCATTATAGTTTGACTAATTACTTTGATTAATTTAATAAAAAAAACCCGCGATTCACACTAAACTAAATATAATCATAATAATATTTATTAAAAAATTGGCTTTACTAAATGCTAACATATTTTAAACAAGAGTAACAGAAGAAAGCTTGAGAAGAAGCATTTACAAAGACCTTAATCTAGATGACTTTAAAGAAACTTTGGTTATTGATACCACCATTTAGAAAAAATTCAACAGACGCTTAAATGAGGATTAAAATGCAATGAACATTATTTTATTATTCTGGCAATATTGAGGGTGTGGCTTTTCCATTATGTTCTTGCTTTTCTTTTCTTTTGATTTCATTTTTCTTTTCTTTTTTCTTTTCTTGAAAATACAGTATGTTTCTTTTTTTTCATGAAAATAGAAGATTGAGGGTGTGGCTTGTCAACATTTGCTTGTCAATACCATACGAAATATATATGTTTCTTTCTTTCTTTTTCTTTATTATTCTGGCAATATTGAGGGTGTGGCTTTTCCATTATGTTCTTGCTTTTCTTTTCTTTTGATTTCGTTTCTTCTTTTTTCTTGATAACTGTGGATGTTCGATTGTATGCTTTTGTTTCTGTCTGCCCAGACATCATATTCTTGCTGATATTTCTTGCTGATATTCGACTGTGTTCTTTTTTCTTTTCTTGAAAATACAGTATGTTTCTCTTTTTTTTTCTTGAAAATAGAAGATTGAGGGTGTGGCTTGTCAACAGTTGCTTGTCAATACCATACGAAATATATCTGTTTCTTTCTTTCTCTTTTTTTATTATTCTGGCAATATTGAGGGTGTGGCTTTTCCATTATGTTCTTGTTTTTCTTTTCTTTTGATTTCGTTTTTCTTTTCTTTTTTCTTTTCTTGAAAATACAGTATGTTTCTTTTTTTTTCTTGAAAATAGAAGATTGAGGGTGTGGCTTGTCAACAGTTCCTTGTCAATACCATATGAGATATATGTTTCTTTCTTTCTTTTTCTTTATTATTCTGGCAATATTGAGGGTGTGGCTTTTTCATTATGTTCTTGCTTTTCTTTTCTTTTGATTTCGTTTCTTTTTTTTCTTGATAACTGTGGATGTTCGATTGTATGCTTTTGTTTCTGTCTGCCCAGACATCATTTTACTGGACTATTAACTGGTTTTTTTGTTTTTTAATTTTGTAATTTTGATTTTGTCTAGTTGAGTTTGTTAATTTTTTCAGTTGGTGTTTTATTTAACAAAACTAGCATTTGATATATTTAGATATGTGGGTTTTCTATTTGATTTATTTTTTAAATATCTATGGTTTCGATTGGAATGATAACATGTTGGTTTTTCATCATGTTGAAGATGATGAAAAAGCTGAGAAGATGGAAGAGGATGAAGATGAGGATGAAGCTGAGATGATGGAAGAAGATGAGGATGAATATGGGAGATGGGATGCAATGGGAGATGGGATGCAAGTAGAAGAGGATGAAGCTGAGAAGATTGAAGAGGATGAAGATGAGGATGAAGCTGAGATGATGGAAGAAGATGAGGATGAATATGGGAGATGGGATGCAATGGGAGATGTGATGCAAGTAGATGAGGATGAAGATGAGAAGATGGAAGAGGATGAAGATGAGGATGAAGCTGAGATGATGGAAGAAGATGAGGATGAATATGGGAGATGGGATGCAATGGGAGATGATGATCCAACCAGCCTGTATTGTTTGGCAACACTCCTACAAAGGTGTCAATACCTAGGTATGGTACTTCTGCTCTTTCTTTTCTTTTCTTTTCTTTTCTTTTTTTCTTGAAAATGTTTGATTATATGCTGATATTTATTGCTTGAAAAGATTGAGTATGTGGGTTTCTTGCTGATATTCGACTGTGTTCTTTCCTTTCCTTTTTTTTCTTGAAAATAGAGATTGAGGGTGTGGCTTGTCTTTTGTCAATACCATATGAAATATATGTTTCTTTCTTTCTTTTTCTTTATTATTCTGGCAATATTGAGGGTGTGGCTTTTCCATTATGTTCTTGCTTTTCTTTTCTTTCGATTTCGTTTCTTTTTTTTCTTGATAATACAGTGGATGTTCGATTGTGTGCTTTTGTTTCTGTCTTCCCAGACATCTTATTACTGGACTATTAA
The DNA here is from genome assembly GCF_033153095.1 of Gastrolobium bilobum. Taxonomy (NCBI): domain Eukaryota; kingdom Viridiplantae; phylum Streptophyta; class Magnoliopsida; order Fabales; family Fabaceae; genus Gastrolobium; species Gastrolobium bilobum. Next base: position 16,475 of record NW_026897635.1, read on the forward strand.
CTGGTTTTTTTGTTTTTTGATTTTGTCTAGTTGAGTTTGTTAATTTTTTTAGTTGGTGTTTTATTTAACAAAACTAACATTGGATATATTTAGATATGTGGGTTTTCCATTTTATTTATTTTTTAAATATTAATGGTTCTTTCTTTCTTTCTTTCGTTTTTTTTTTCGCAATATTTAGATGTTGGTTTCGATTGGAATGATAACATGTTGGTTTTTCATCATGTTGAAGATGATGAAAAAGCTGAAAAGATGGAAGATGATGAGGATGAAGCTGAGGAGATGGAAGAAGATGAAGATGATGAAAAAGCTGAGAAGATGGAAGAAGATGAGGATGAAAATGAGGATGAAGCTGAGAAGATGGAAGAAGATGAAGATGAGGATGAAGCTGAGAAGATGGAAGAAGATGAGGATAAAGATGATGAAAAAGCTGAGAAAATGGAAGAAGATGAGGATGAAGTTCATGTAGAACTTGAGAAAGGTCTTAACCAAGAGGACCGATCAACCCAAAAGCAGTCTCGGGTTGTTTGGACCGAAGAGCTACATCGGTCGGTGTTTTGTGGCCGCTGTTAATGACTTGGGTGTTGACAGTAAGTTATTCACTCTTTCTCTACAATGCAAAGTAGTTGTTATCTTGATTGTTATTAATTGCTACAATTGGTCAATCAATTGATGTTTCTGCTTTATTTTAGCAATACTTTTATTATATTTTTGTGTAGAAATAGCAATCAAATCCTAATAATATTACAATGTGAAAACTAGTTCCATCACCTCTCTTTGCAAACTTTATTTCCACAAGTGTCTTCACATCCACTGCCCAGAATCCAACCATAATTCTTCGAACATCTGTCTCAGCCCCACTTGGATATATAATTTCTGTCATAATATTGGAATCTGCACCAAAATAAAAAATGGCTTCTCCGTTGTTAATACCAGTGTGCATTTCCAAATAACAAACAAATCCACTGCCCATGTATTCCTCTATTTCAGTAATCCTTTCCTTGGAGTAAGCTAATATACTTATTTGGCATCTCTCGAAAACTGAACAAATCAAAATTCAAATTTTCCTTAATTCGATCATGATTAATTTGGTCTCATGAGAGCTGGAAGCTGCCCAATTGGTCCCAACTGTGTCTTCCATTCGCTGCCAAAAATGGAACAATGATGCCTTTTTCCATTCCTGTGAAAACTCTGGGTTTTTTTTTTGTATTGCAAAAGTATATGTTTGCTGTATTTTTCCAATTGCTGTATTTTTTTGTTCAACATTATTTTGAATGTTTTCTCAAATACTCTTCCTAATCTGTAGTGAACTGGAGTAGATGTCATGGCATTATTGTTAATGAAGTCTGACACATTTGTATGTTCTTTTGATTGCAGAGGTTGTACCTAGAAAAATTCTTCAATTGATGAAGGCTGAGAAGCATCTTACTAGGGCGCATGTGGCCAGCCATCTGCAAGTATTTTTTTCTTTTCCTTTCTGCTTTAATTTCATAAAACCATAGTTTTTCATTTATAGAACTTTATTTGTTTTTTTAATTGCTGCAGAAATAAAGACTTCGACTGAAAAGAATCAGGTCTAAGGCAACCCAGCAAGTCAATCCTTTTAAATATCCTCTTCATCTGGTGAGATGATTAGTCCTAGGCAAACAAGTAATATTGTGCCATTTCAGGGGTTGGCTGACCAAAGCCAGGATGGCAGTTATGCTTCACATCTTACCAATTTAAGCTCAATAGGCTCAATCTTAAATGAAGTCTTGGACTTGGACTTTGATTCTGACTTTGATCTTTATGATCCTACACAAATGATTGACTCGGATTATTACACAAATGATTGACTCGGATTATTTGTTGTCTATGTAGTTGATAACACCAATTATTTGTTGTCTATGTAGTTGTAAATGGGATTCAAATTTAATTCTTTGGCTTCCCAGATTTGTTCTCTACTGAGATTGACCTCCATTCATTTGTATTTTCTTTGAGTTTGTATAACCAACAAGTCACGTAACCATGCATTCTTTCTATTTTTATACTTTTATTTTCACTATTGTTCTTGTTTGGTTAATAATTAGTCTGATCAACATCGACATTTTTTGTGAATGATTGAACAAGATTATTTGTAAAGACTGATGAGTCTAATGTGGATGGAAAATTTAGCTTTCTAAAATTTTTGTGAATGATACCGAAGTGTCAATTACTAGTATAAATGTCCATAGATTATTCAATATGTTAATGTTTTTGAGTTATATAAGAGGAGTAGATAACTCTTTGGATCATATAGCCTCAAATTATGATTGAGCAGGGTTACATAAAAGGGACAACAGTAAAGGGGGTAAAATTGTTCTATTTACATGTTTCAGCAAGTGCTTACAGTGGTACTTACATGTAATTCACCTATGTAGAAGCATCAACATGAATTAAACTCACGACGATTTAGTAAAAATTATCAACAAGAGTTGTTATATTTTTTGAAAAGGAGTAATTATTCTACCTAATTGATAAAAACATATATGACGTAAGAAGATGACAAATATATATGATACATGGACCTGTATAGAGTTGACACTAGTCCACTACCATATTCTGAAACAGAAATGTCTTAATAATATATATATATATATATATATATATGAAAGGTGGAGAAAATCTAGATATTTGTGCTCGCTTATAGATCTAGATTACTGAATAACTGTTGTTTTAAATCCATGATCTGTTTGGTGGAAAGAGAGAAAATTTATTTATTTTATCATAAGCATTTCTTCAAAATTATAAGGTTGTCTATTTATTTTTTTAGTCCTCTTTTTTCAATTTTAAAGGGAAAATATTTAGTTACAAAAGAAAAAGGGAAAATATTTTTTATTTTAAAGGACATGATTTTATATTATTCTAAATAAAATTATATCGTTTTAATATATATTTAATGATTTTTAATATTTTCTTTCCTCTGTATAATTAGAAGCAGAGAGACCTAAAATAAAAGTCATCTAATTTAAAATGATAATTGTTTACAAAAAAAAATGACAATTAATTTTTCCAATTTAAAATGTGTAAATTTTATAAAAGGGTATGAGACACCGTGTAGGTGTGCATTTAAAACTCAGCAATACTTGTATTTTAGGAAAAAAAGGAAAAGAAGAAAGTTCACTTCAATTATGCATGTGTACGAGGTTAGCTGTGTATACTATGTAGGCTATTTGACCATTTTTGGGCTTTATCATGTGTATTTTCAGAGATGATCTTCAAGGTAAAGTGGCTGAGATTGAAAGTGTAAATTATCTCGAATCCAGTACTTGATTCTTGAAAGGTAAAAATGATTGAAATTATTAGGTGTGGTGGGACTTATGCTATCCGCTAGGGGTGATAATAAGGCCAAGGGCCTATCAGGGGCCTTAGGCCCGACCCGTTTCGGCTCGGCTCGTCTTTTTTTATTATTAAGCCCAGACTTATACTCATGCAAAAGCTTTTTTATTTAAAAGGCCTCAGACTTTCATAGCCAAGCCCGGCCTTGAAGCCTTGGAGGCTGGCCCGTATACATTAAATTTATTTATTTTTTTATATTTTTATATTAATCATTTCAACATCCTTTTCTCAGTTTTCTGTCTCTGCTCTATCTCTTCTCCCCGATCTAAGTCATGTTCATCATCTATTTTTATAAGCCATGCGGATTCCACGGCTTATAATGATGCTTATGGCGGCGACCGTGGAAGAAAAATTAATGTAAAATGTGGAAGAAAATTTATTGGTGGGGTTCAAATCTAGTGTAAAAAATCTAGAATATTAAGAAATGTGGAAGAAAATTTAATGTAAAAAATCTAGAATGTGGAAGAAAATTAAGGAAAAGCAACGTAAAATAAAGTAAAGGTGATGTTGTTATTTTGATTTTTTAATATTAATGTTTTTTTATTATAAAAGAAACAACTATTATTTTCTTACAAAAAAATACATATCAGTGCATGATTAATGGGCTGAATACGGCTACAAATTGGAATGTAAGGTTTTTATTTTTAATAAATAAACAGGCCACAGGCTTGAGACAGGCTTTTATTTTTTGTAAACGAACCAGGCCACAGGCTAATATTATATTCGTAACAGGTAACAGGCTAAGGCCAGTCTGACACGTTTAAATACAGGCTTGGCCCGTTAAGATCAAAGCTCGGCTCGGCTCGGCCCGTTAACACCCCTACTATCTACCACATGATCTTTCTCATTTTTGGTATTTATTTTTCAAACGTCCTTTTATATTTCCATTTGGATGGTTTATATTTCTATCTAATTTTTGAATTTCGATGATGCAGATTCTGCAAAGGACAGAGATATTTTCTGAATTCACTGTCCCCATCCTTTACTTTCACCTCAACTTCATCAAGCACTTTCATAACTCATAGCTATATGTTGAATTGCGAATTGGGTCAACCACATTCCGCTATGGTGGGATGATAGAAAATAATGACAAAGGAAAGAAGCTAGACGAAAATTGCTAATGAAATCAACAGCTAAATAAAATAAAGGCAATAATGGTGAATCTCATACCATTGAAAAGAAGCCTAAAGCTATTTTGTTGGTTATTACTCTAAAGTAGCAAATGCATAATTAATGTAACGAATTTATGTTAAAGTGAGGAATAACAAAGTGGCAATAGTTTTCCTAGTTTCTCATGTTGCAGAAGAAATTATTCCTCTTCTGCATACCCATTAAATATACGGGACTCATTATATTAAAGAAAAAAGATGGATGAGACATTTTTATGAGTCTGTAATAGGGGAATAGTTTCTCCGGAGAAATCAATTTCCATTCAATTATATGACAACATGGTTTATTTTATCTCATCGATTGCTTGTCTTGGAGGATTACATAAAGATTTTTTGTTCTTTCCATTATAGTTGATTATATAGTGTAGAAGTTGGGAGCGGTAGATGGATCAGGGATGGAAATTTCAGATAAGGTTTTGGTGATGCCTGTTTGCTACTGTCACAAATTTAATTAATGACAAATGATTGACTTATATGAAATTTTGGCTCGTGGACAGGCCCTATCTCGTGGGATTATATAAGTTTTTGGCTCATGCAGGCTTTTTTATTTGTAGGATTTTTTGCCTTAACTCGTGCGAGCTAGGGCCTAACAGGAAGAGATAGCCTGTTTTGATGACTCTACTTTATATGTATATTTAGGGGTGACAATATGGGTTGAGCACGACGGCAGTGGCGGAGCCAGCATGACATGTTAGCAAGTGCCAAAAAATTCAGCTAGTGCCCAAATAGCTACGGTTCTTTGGCTACGACCAAAACGTGGCTAATTTTCAAAAAATTTGAACAGAATTTGCTACTTTTCAAATGTAGCTAAATGAACGTGGCTAAATAAGCCAGTGCCAAGGCAACTGTAGGCCACAACGTGGCTCCGCCACTGCCCGGCGGGTCAACCCGCCAAAACGGGACGAGTTGGGTTGAGATTTTCAACCCACCAACCCACTTCAACCCGCCCCGCCTAGAAGTGGGTCAAAACGGGTTGACCCGTCGGGTTCTATATATATATATTTTACAATTAAGTAGTATTTCATTTGTCATTAAATTTTTGTGATATCCAATTTTTTTTTTACATTAGTACTTCTTAGAAAAAATAAAGAATAACAATTTTATTTATGACAAATGTTATCTTTATATGGAGACGAATGAGTACCTAAAGAATGTTTTGACAAATATTAGTATACATTTAAGATTGAGATTGAGAAAAATTAAAAGAAGTGTGAAATAAAATAAAATAATATTAGAAAAATTAATAAAATATAATTTATTTTTAAATTTTAATTATTTATTTTTTAATTGACGGGTTGGTGGGTTTACCCGCCAACCCACCATAAAACGGGGTGAGTTCATTTTTCCCACCTATATTTAATGGCGGGTTAACCCGCCCTGTCCCGTTTTTGGCGGGTTGGTGGCAGGGCGTGGCGGGCCAACCAACGTTAAAAGCATGTTTATAGTACTCACATTTAATCAACAACGAAAAACCATTGTTAAAAGTAGGGGGTGTAAATAGGCTGGATAGAGATAGGCTTTAGCTTAAATAGGTCAGACACATGTAAAATACTTTAGGCATGGCCAGATTCGTTAGCTTGTGCACGCCCAAATTATAAATTTAGCATGACGTATATTTAAAAAACAAAAGTCTTGACATAGACTTGTTAGCCTGTTTAAGCCTACAAGACGTTCAATAATTAAAGAAAATAATTAAAATAATATAATTTTATTATTCAAAACCATTAAAATAATAATTTTTTTATTTAATTTAAAATAAATAATATAAAATAGGTCGGCCTATAAGTTTATAGGCCCTCTATGTAAAAGAAAGTCTATGAGATACTTTCTAAATAATTTTTTTAAGATCCGAAACTGTTCTATAATTTAATTCTTTCATTGAGTAGTTAATAATAATAATTTATTCTCCCCTCCTCTCCTTCTACGGTAGTATAGTATAGGATATAGAATCAGATATATTAATTAGCATTTTAATTAACATTTATTTATTTAGAATTAAGAATTCCCTCCCTCCTCGATGTATGTAAGTGAAAAAACAAAGATGGATTGGATATTTGGATTGGATTGGGCCCAAAACAAAACAAAACAAAGATGATGCTGCTGAAAATAACACCCGACCCAAGTCCATTCATTGCATTGCTTTTACTCAGTGTAGTGTAGTGTCTGATTGTCAAGTCAAGTGTGGCCCTCTCCAATGCAAATCAATGTAATGTGCTTTGGACACTTGACCACGCGCACGCTTTTTAGCATGTAATCTATAATAATTTGATTTCAGCGCAAATATTATAATTTAAAGTTTTATTATAATTAATTAAAGATGGATTGGATTGGGCCAAAACAAAACTGATCAAAATAACCAACCATTGCTCTTAGTCTCTCTCACCTCTCAATGCATAATCTGAAACATGCAGATGCAGTCTCATCTCAGATCACAAATTTACAATTTACAATTTTCAAAGATTTTTCATCTAAAATTGGGCGGGATTTAATTTAATAACACTCACTCATTCCTCTCTTTCTTCTCTCTCTCTCTCTCTCTCTCTCTCTCTCTCCTTCTCTTCTCTTCTCTTCTCTTCAATCAAGCTCAGCTCAACTCACAATAACAATACTGTTGAAGATCTTGTTCAACAAGATAAGCTACCAACTACAAGCAGCTCCTCAACTCACAGGAAAGGAACTTTCTTTCGCCTCTGCTTTTATTTCATTTCATTTCATTTCGTTGGTTCTACCATTTATTTTAAGTGTGTTATTGCATTTTTTTCTTTTTTCTTTTTGTTTCAGCGACCATAAAACATGTATTTTTATTTGTATTTGTAGCTCAGCTCAAAAAAGACACTGAACAGAGGCATTTCTCCTCTTGATGGCACCCGACTCTGAGCCTCTTGAGTTGAGATTCTTCCCAAAAATCTTCCTTTACTTGCTGCTGAGGATAAGGTAACTTCCGATACCATACCATACCATACCATACCTTTATTTTTTTCTTAAATCCTCATTATTAATACTGTACGTCATGTATTTGTTTGTGCTCTATAGTCTATGGTTTATTCGTTGTATCTGTATTGTTACTTTTGTTTGTAGTGATAAGTTTTTTATAACTGAATGAATCTTAGAAGCTCAGTTTCAGTTCACTCAGTATTATTACTTTGCCTCTGCTTTTAAAAAGTATATAAGAGAAGCTTAATAGTTGTTTAAGTTTAGTGTGTGATTAATTTGTTATTGAAGACAGTGGGTGATGTTAAATCACTGAGAGGTTTGAACCCATGTATAAAGCAGAGGAGGAGGTAGATGATCAGAATTATCACTGTGCAATTATAAACAATTAAAAAAAACAGACTTACTTGTCAGGTATTAGAGAAAGACAGAATGATGAATCAGATATGCAAAATCAGAAGGATAAAATCCGAGCCCACAGAACGTGTCTCCTTAAGACAATTTGTCCCCTCACTGATGCATAAGGTAGATGGACACTTGTCTCCCAGGATAGAACGGATTTCGTCTGAAGAGTGGCGGCACTACCAGTCAACAGCCCAAACGAACACAACAAAATGCCAGAGCAAACCACACCGGAGTATGAAAAGGAACATGCAAAACCGGAAGGAGAAAAATTCCGGCAGAGTTTCAGTGCAGAAAAATTGGATCCATTTTATGAAGGTGTCAGTGTCTATTTATAGACAATGTAAAGTCACGTTCCAAAAGGCACCTATTCGATGACGAAACAACACATCCGTTGGACACGAAAAGACACATTCGTTCGACACGAAAAGACACATTCGTTCAACACGAAAAGACACCCATTCAAGGATGAAACAACATGTCCGTTAGGATGAAACAACATGTCCATTAGGATGAAACAACATGTCCGTTAGGATGAAACAACATGTCCGTTAGGATGAAACAACACATCGTTTAGGATGAAAAGATACATCTGTTTGTCGACGAAAAGGCACATCTTTTCACTACCAAACTTCTTATTCATAACCAATAGATTGTCTATACAATTTATATATATATATATATATATATAAATTCCAACAATCCCCCACATGGATAAGAAGTCAAATCACCGTGACAAAAAATGCATAAGAGTATAAATGCAAAGTGTAATTTCCTCAACGAGAAACAACTGCATCGAGACAGGTGGAGTTACCTTTGAACCTTCTCTAGTGAAAACCTATCGGATATACTCGGTCAATCGGTGGTCTAGGTCGACTTGAACCGTCAACCTTTAGTGTATACCTAGACAATAGGAGTCACACAATTGCTTCTCTAGCATTGTTGGTCCTTTGTTGCGCCCATTTTGGCCGTGGGTCACCTGCCTGGTTCTGCGAGTGTTTTAGAGAATCGGCCTTTGAAATATTCTCATAGAAGCGGCCCTCACTTCACACTCACATAGGTGATTTCTTTTGATGTAACTCACTATACATCATCTGAACACAACAGATTAAGAAATCATTAAAAGCCTAAATGCTTACCCTCATAATACACTGTCTTGTCTTAGGAATGAGTACGAGTTTAAAAACTCCACAGTGTTTGAACAGTCGACCATCACTTAGTTGTCTCTTTGAACCTAGTTCATGGGATCTCCACTCTTCTAGGTAGAGTTACCACAATGCTCAACAATTGATAGGCCTTAAACCCATTCCTTTCGACAAATTTTCAACCAACTCTCTAAGAATCCCTTTGGTTAACGGATCCGCTATGTTCTCTTTAGACTTAACATAGTCAATTGTAATAATTCCATTCAAGAGTAGTTGTCTTACGGTATCATGTCTACGACGTATGTGTCTAGACTTACCGTTATACATGACGTTCTTGGCCCTTCCAATATCTACTGGGCTATCACAATGTATGCATACAGATGGTACCGGTTTTGGCCAATTAGGAACATCCTCAATAAAGTTACGAAGCCATTCGGCTTCTTCACCGGCTTTATCTAAAGCAATAAATTCTGCTTCCATGGTTAACCTTGCAATGCAGGTCTGCTTGGATGATTTCCAAGACACACAGCACCTCCACCAAGGGTGAACACATATCCACTTGTGGATCTAGTGTCGTTAGATCCGGTGATCCAATTTACATCATAATACCCTTCTATAACTGCGGGGTATTTCTCGTAATGCAAAGCAAAATTTTGAGTATACTTCAGGTATCCCAAAACTCTTACCATAGCTTTCCAATGATTTTCATTTGGATTACTAGTAAAGCGACTTAACAGACTTACTGCATAAGCAATATCAGGTCTGGTGCAGTTCATAACATACATCAGGCTTCCCAACACTTGAGCATATAGCTTTTGTACTGTAGCTTTACCAGTGTTCTTTAGTAAACTAAGATTACAATCGACAGGGTTCCTCACAGGAGTTATATTCAAACTTTTGAATTTCTCAAGAACCTTAGCTATATAGTGAGCCTGTGATAAGGCCAACCCTGCAGATGTTCTATGGATTTTAATACCTAGGATAACATCTGTTATCCCCATATCTTTCATATCAAACTTACTATTAAGTAACTGTTTAGTAGCTTTAATCATTTGATTATTACTACCCATGATCAACATGTCGTCTACATAAAGACAGACAATGACAAATCCTTTTTCAGTATTTCGAACATAGACACATTTGTCACACTCATTGATTCGAAATCCATTTGATAACATAACATTGTCAAATTTCGCATGCCATTGCTTTGGAGCTTGCTTTAACCCGTAAAAAGGATTTTATTAAGCGACAAACTTTCCGTTCTTGTCCTAGAACAACAAAACCCTCAGGTTGTTCTAAATATATCTCTTCTTCCAGGTCGCCGTTTAAGAAGGCGGTCTTAACATCCATTTGATGTATTTGTAATCCATTCAATGTAGCTACCGCGATCAACATCCTAATGGATGTGATCCTTGTAACCGGTGAATAAGTATCGAAATAATCGAGACCTTCACGTTGCCTGTAGCCTTTTACCACAAGCCTTGCTTTATATTTATCAATAGTGCCATTCTCTTTCATTTTTCTTTTGAAAACCCACTTACTTCCTAAAGGCTTATTGCCAGGAGGAAGGTTTACCAATTCCCAAGTGTGGTTGGACAAGATAGACTCTATCTCACTATTGATAGCCTCTTCCCAGAATGGTCCTTCCGGGGACGTTATAGCTTCCTTAGACATTCGAGGCTCATTTCTAATAAATATGTCATAAAATCATGTCCAAAGGATGTGGTGGTCCTTTGCCTCTTGCTACGTCTAGGTTCATCTTTTACATCCTCTACATGATCAATATTAGTTGTAGCATCCCGAGGTATCACAACCTGGTCATCATTATTACCATTTGATTCTTGTATTTTCTTATACGGAAATACGTCTTCAAAGAAAGTAACTTCCCTTGACTCAATAACCGTATTAACTTGTATGTCTGAGACATCAGATTTATAAACTAGAAACCGATAAGCACTATTATTAAGTGCATAACCGATGAATACACAATCCGCGGTTTTAGGTCCGATTTTCAACTTCTTAGGTTTAGGAACCGCAACCTTAGCCAAGCACCCCCACACTCTAAAATATTTCAAGGATGACTTCTTTCCTTTCCATATGTCGTATGGTATGCTCTTTGTCAAACACCCCCACACTTCAAGATAATTCAAGGTAGGCTCCCTACCTTTCCATATTTCATAGGGGGTGTTCTTAATTTTTCTTGTGGGGTACTTTATTGATTGTACACTTTATCATTAAAATGACTTTCCCCCACAAACCAGACGTCAACAACATCATTTCATTTAATGTCTGGTTCTTTCTCTCAGCAATACTATTGGATTCTGAAGCATAAGGAGCCATCTTTTGGTATGTAATACCAAACTTTAAACAAAATTTCTCGAAGGGGCATCATACTCTCCCCACTAGATTGCTCCTTATGCCTTTAATTTTCTTACTGAACATTACCATAAAATAATATACAATTATTATGTCATTGACAACATTTAAAGCCATCACATTGACTTTGATCATGCCATGACTAAGATAGCTCTTTCCACGTTCATATAATACAGAATATTTCATTGGACATAAAAATTTTATATCCATCTTTAACACAGTGGAATTAAGAAAGAATTATCACTGGCTATCATAAAATCAAAATCGTTAAACATATATGGAGAGACTTTATGACTCTACAAAAATTGAATATATCTCACCATAAACTTCATGTTAACCATAAAATAATACACAACTAGCATATCATTTATGACATCCAAATCATAGGTAATTGAATCCAATGCAATACATTATTAATTTTCATATTTAAATCACATCTCGATTAATGCAATTAATCACAATGCATTCATACACATAAACGAGTAATGACACTCATTAGTTGCTTCATATATATTCATTCAAAGAAATCGAGAGATTTCCCACGAAATAAATGTATTAATTCTCCAATGGATCATCATCACGATATCCATTCGATGCATCATTATCAACGTATTATAGATATTAAAACGCATCCATTTGTCCTCAGATTACTTGAATGACAACAAGCAATGCTAATTCACTTGACATATTCTAAAATGCCAAAAACTTAGTATACCACCTACAGTGGCGTGGTGGTTACATTCACATAAGAAATAAAATCACACTCCAATGGCCAAAAGGTTTCTAACCTTGGTTCCTCAAAAGATGATAACATCACACTTGCCACCAGGACACCCATAACGTTGGGTGTAATAATTATCACCTTTATAAATGATGTTTGTCCATATCCCAACATAGTTGGATTCATATCATGTAAGAAAACCCAATAACCGATTACATGATGGAGGCTACGTAATAACTGTCACAACTTAAATTTAAATAATGAAGTATCAAACCAAGATAAAACAAGGAAAATGCTCCAGCAGCAAGTTATAAAATAGATAGTTAATAAACTGCCATTTTTTTTCCTTTAAATTCAAAAGATGCAATGTTTCAAAGAAACATTTTCAATCTGCAAGAGGTTGACACCAAATCAAGGTTTGAAATTTAATTTCCAATCATAAATTCAATGCCATAAATGCATTTACTATTTCGAAGTTGAGTTTGTCAAATCCGTAAATGTTACAGATGCCATGTATAAAAGAATAGAACCAGAATTTCCATTTTTTTTTTTAAAAAGGCAACTTCCTTCGACCTTAAAGGTATTGAAACAGGCCATATAAACATATATATAAATTGCCAGCCATGCATGGAATTGATAACCGAGACTCATTCAATGGTTATTATTAACCGTAAACCTTCATAATATAATAATATATGCATAGAATTCTTCGGTTGCAATAAACCGCTGTGCACAAGCATTTAATAAAGTCACTTGGCTTTCATATATATAGATAGATATGAAAACCGTTTCATTGTTTACAGTACAAAAGAAAGAGAAAAAACAACCCATTCCTTTCGACAAATTTTCAACCAACTCTCTAGGAATCCCTTTGGTTAACGGATCCGCTATGTTTTCCTTAGACTTAACATAATCAATTGAAATGATTCCATTCGAGAATAGTTGTCTTACGGTATCATGTCTTCGACGTATGTGTCTAGACTTACCGTTATACATGACGTTCTTGGCCCTTCCAATAGCTGTTTGGCTATCACAATGTATGCATACGGATGGTACCGGTCTTGGCCAATTAGGAACATCCTCAATAAAATTACGAAGCCATTCGGCTTTATAACACCTCACAATTTTAAATCAAGTAATTAAAATATTAAGTGAGCAATCAAGTGATGGATTAGTGAAAATCCAAAAGATTAGGCCAAAATACAAAGAAAGGGCAAAACGGTAATTAGCCAACACGCAACCCTAGGAAGATAAAAATTGAGTAGAAGGTCTCAGATGGTAAAAATAACCCTGGAAATGGGTTCAGAACGAAAAATTGAGTGGACAGGCAAGTTTCAGAAAAATCAGTGAATAGTGTTTTTCGCGGGTAAAAATATCGCGGTACGATTGCACCGTAAAACGTGCCGATTGAGTTTTGAGCTCTAGGTTTCAAATATGAGTTAAAAATGGTCTAATGAGTTAGGAAATATGATTTCTTATAATATTCGATGAAATTAAGACAGTTTGGGGAAGCGTGCCATTGGCGCGCATAATAGCTTAAAACAGTGTTTTCTCCGAACGAATGGAGGACTCTTAATTCATCTGATCAAGCCTAATTAAAGGGAAATAGTTAATGTTAAAAATTTGAGTTTCTAAATAGGTTGTGAATTTACGGACGTTTAGTGGAATCGGAGGAAAATTCGGATTAGTTTTAAATCACGCGAGGTGGCGGTGGGACCCACCCCACTTACGTGACTTAAGCCACATGTGCTTGGCACTATTCATGCATCACTTTCCTCCCTCTTCTTGCTCAAACCCGCAGCCACCATAGCCCTTCCCCTCCAAGATTTCATTTCACCATAACTTAGCCATTTCTTCACCAAATCCATTGATTCTTGTCTTGAAATTTGATGGAAATGGCCTTCTAAATCCATTGGTGGTACTCCCAAGCCTTGAAAGCCACTAGATTTTGAGAAAAACCCTCCCCAAAGCTGCGGCCCTTTCCTTTAGATTTGTGAAAATGGTGTTGATTGATGCTCCAATGGTGGAGTATGTTTAGGAGGAGCCTTGTGCCAAGCTTTTGGGTGAGTTTCCTTGTGTTCCAATGGTTTAATTTTGTGGTTGAATTTATGAACCCTAAAGAGGGCTTGTTGGATTGATGTGTTTAGAGAGCTCAATTGGAAAATGTTTGTACATGAATGTGTCTTAGAATGATGTGTAGTAGCCATAAATGCAATAAAAATTATTGATGAAAAATGTGAATTTTTAACTTAGAAAATTTTGAGGTTGTCATGACTTTGAGTTTTGAAAATGTGTTAGGATTGGATTGATGAGTTGTTGTATGATTGTATGTTGATATAATAGGATTGTATGAGGTGTGGAATGATTAAAGTTGTATGGAAATTCCTTGGAATGCCATAGGGTAAAATTCGATTCTTTGAGGAAAGATTGAGGAATTGATGTTGAAAAATGATTTGGATGATGATTTGTGTAGTTATATGGTGCTTAGATGGGCTGTGTTGTGCTTGGAGAGTGTTTGAATCAATGGAAAAAAAATGAATTGTGTTAGAGACCTAAATGAGCCCTGAATGAAATATTTCGCAAAACGATGCGTAAATGTCGGAAAACGGAAAAACGACGATTGAACTAGCCTCTAAACAACCTAAGGGAGTGTTATAAAATGAGAAAGAAAATTTAAGAAAATAAATCTCAAATTTACACCTACATGGCCGAACCTCCAAGGGGAAAAGGGGTGATTTGGCGATTTTCGCGTTTTGATGTAATTCGACGCGAAAATGACGAACCGGCACTTGAACTGGCCTATTGACAACCTAATGAGACGTAACAAAATGAGAAAGAAAATTTAGAAAAATAAATCTCACATTTACACTACAATGGCCGAACCATCAAGGGAGGATGGGGAGGATTTTTGTGTTTTTGCGTTTTGATACTATTTGACGAGTACTGATGGATGTACGTTATTGTATAGGTTGCCGTACGTCGACCTGAATCCCGAATCTTGAATCAGTGAATTGCCCTTGGTCCGGGACCAAGTGGATTGAGGCATTCCGCTGTGTACCGAGTTGAGGGATAAGCTGCTGCGGAGCTTGTGGAAACACGAATTAAGGTAACCTCTTGGTACTGGGGCTTGTTCCCCTTTTCTGTTCCACCTTGCCAGTTGATGGTAACGGTAGGAAGTGTGTATGAATAGTATATAACACATGAGCATGCATGCATTATTGCTATGAGTACTTATGTACCGAGTCTCTGGCCAGTAGACAGTTTTATTAGCCTTCGGGCATTTTCGGACTTCCGCTGGATAGGTCTCCAGGAGGGAGTTCCAGTTGACCGCGTGTCATGGTGTGTGATCCGGGTAGGAGCACACTAGGAATGTCTTTGGCGTTTTGGTTGGTTTGGGCATCATGGTTGTGGTTTCTGTGAACACACCTTGGATGATACCCATAGGCTTATATATGCCGAGGGCGTACGTGGAATTGGGGTTACCATCCCGTATCGTCGTATTTTGTTTTCTTTATATTCCCCATTCTCTAAATCCCTTGCTATATCCCGTTTTCAAAGTGGTTGTTGTATTCTATTGATATGCATCGAAGTGAACCATTGGGTGGAGTTTTCTCCAGAACCTCTTGGTTACTGAGATATATTCGTATATCTCACCCCGTCTCGGGGCATTTATTTCAGGAGGTAGCAGTGGAGCAGGAGCCTCGGGCAAGAGGCCCGCAGAGTGAGCGATGGAGCGTTTCTTATTTTGCATTTTGTTGGCCGTGTGGCCTAGGCTAGACTTAGGGCATGAACATGTCATTTGTATTTATTAGTAGCTTCATTAGCATCTTGTTCATGCCATTTTGCCTAAGTCTAGTAGTGATGTATTTGGTTATGTTGTCTTTTAAATTAAGTTGAAATTTTAGAAGAATGTAATTTGAAGTTTTAGTTTCAAGTTGTAATTTGTAAAGCCATATTGTAATAGTATTGATGCATGTCTAATTATGATGGAAGGGCCTTAGGCCTATTTTAGGTTATGATAATATGTATGATGGAAATATGCATGAAAAATGTGTTAGTGATTGCAACTACTTAAGAATGATTAATATGGACTCTATGTTTAATAACTATAAACTGGTTTGGGTTGTAAGTGCCCCAAGGCGTTGTTGGTCCTTGTGTGTGCCACCCATTGGATTATTACTGTATTATCATGTGTTTATTAGGTACATTTGAGGTTTAAACGATCTTTTACAAATTTGGGATTATTGGAAAAACAAAGGAAACTCTGGCGAATTTTCTGTAGAATTGGCAGATTTTAGGCAAACTTCGGGAGAGCATATCTCCCTCCATAGAGGTCCCCTAGGGACTTGCCATACGCCATTTTGAAGGTTGAGATGTCCTCTACCTTGTGTCAAAATTTGAGGAAATTCTGGGTTGATCTTCGGCCTGAAAAAAATAGAGAAACACGGACTGCCCATGTGCCCCTGCACCTGAGGCAGATTCTGGACCGGATTTGGGAAATTAATTTCTGCTTCGTTTCTCCGCCAAATTAAGCGTGTGATATATCAAAATGAAGATTTAGATGTCTAGTTTGTAGGATAAAAATTTGAGAGCAAATGGTTGAGTCCATTGAGTGCAGTAATTCGAGCAATGTGAGTGGTTTGGAGCTGTTTTTGGGGTTGTTTGGGCTAATTGCTTATCCAACTTCAAACGGCGATAACCGGAGCAAATGAGCTCCGAATTGAGCGTATGTTAGCTTGTTAAAAAGGGAATTAAGTAACACAAAGATATAATCTGAGAAGAAGGGTTGGTTACGATCGGTTTGGTCGCAGAAAAACTTAGAGTGAAACATGTTCGAATTGGTAAAAGACGTAAAGTTGGAAATTGGCTAAGTGAGTTTATGGGAACTCCTTAGTAACTTATAATAAGTAACGTAAGTGATAAAAATAGTTTAAATAAGTCTTCCGCAAGAGTTTACGGTTACGGTCACAGCTTTTAATTATTACGCCTTTTTATGTTTTAAATGCTCGCGTAATAATCGGAAAAAAATTTATTCGCGTTTTATAAATGAACTGCTGTGATTGTAAATGCGCTTAATATCATAATTAATGTTAACAATACCGGTACGTAACGGGCTGTTACATTTTATGGTATCAGAGCAGTTTTGTTAGGGAACTCTGATAATGTATATATAGTTGTGTTGTGTGTTGCATAGTTGTATGTAGATTCTTATCGATTACTGCATATGTGATTCCTTAGTGTGGGTCTGATCAACCCATTCCTTTGTGTTACATGCGTAGTCATCGTAAGAAGCCTACGTGGCAACTGTGGAGCACCAAATGTAAGTCTTTAGCCTGATGTTGTGGATGCAGTGTTGACTGCTTCATGGACAAGAGATGGCAGTAAGTAAAATATGAATATTATAGGACTTCAGGGAAACATACTTAAATGTTTTGTCTGACCTTGTAGATGAAATTTATAAAGCTGGATTGTAAGTGAAAGTTGTAAACAAATCTATGATATGTACGGTATTGCATGGATGAACCTTGTAGTACCATGAATAATAAAGATATATAATTGAGATGAGTCCATAGTATGGAAAAGGTATTGGTGAAGCTTCCAAGTATATGTGTTGTATAGTAAAAACAATTATGTCCAGGTGGACGTGGTGGAGGGACTTCATCAAGGTGGAAGATTAGAACCTGTTGGGTTATTGAAAATGATGAACAGATATGCTTAGGCATGAGTTTGAATATTTTATGTTGACTAGAAGTTATAAGTCCTCGATGGATGATGTACACTTAAACAAATTGAGATGGTTCATGCAGAGAAATAAATAGAATAATTGATGATTAATCCTATGGGATTTGACCACTTGAAATTATAATGCTGGTCAATTGTTAAATTGAGATATATTGAAATATGGGATTTAAACCCATAAGGAGGTAGTGCTGATTAAACATAGGCGAGATGAATTAATTATGTATTATATGTATAAGGAAGAAGTTGAGAGAATCGCCATGGATGGCATTGAACAAGGTTCATTGAGAGTATGATTGTCCGTAACGGAATAATGGTTTAGCTTGACCGATATGCCATGAAGGAAACAAATATGACTATATGTGTGCGTTAATGTGTGGAATTCTCCTTGGAAATGGCTACTATGTAGAGATTCAGGTGTTATGAAGCATAAGAGGATTGATCCATGATGGAGGTCTCTTGGAAATCTCAGAGAATGAATATCGTAATTTAAATGGCCTAATTACTTGTGGATGTTGTAATGCATTGTGAATAATACCTAATGGCCTGATGGCCAGTATACCTATTCTGATGAATAAACGGATAATAATCCAGTGATGGCCTAAGTGCCAGTATACATATATATGTATGTACACCTTGTGACGGCCTGAGCGCCTAATTATCCGTGTTGAGGTAAATTATTAAATTTTTTAGAGTTAATGTGTAATAATGGACAATAGTATGTCAGAATTGGATACAAGAGGTGAGGCATAGTGTGTAAATTTTTTTTTGAAGTGTGATAGTGAAACACTATTGTGGGTGTAAAGTAAGTTTGATGAAATAATTTCGGCTCCAAGTGCGGTAGTAAATTTGTTCGAATTCTCGTCTTATGATGAAAGAGATAATAACGAGATTGATGTTGACAGATTGAGTGAGTGTCCTTCTAGGAAGGCTGGTAATGATCAAGAGTTCAGGTTAAAACGGTGAATTATTAGCCCTTATAGAAGGTAAATTGTCATGGAATCAAGCGCGAATGTGTAATAATAGTTGGAAACTGGAATTGCGATCGGTTGCCTAAAAGTTGATAGCTTGGTTGTACTGATAGAGTGGATTGAGGAGTGTT